>NW_028121419.1:312500-317134 GCF_965183815.1 Platalea leucorodia
AGGGTTAGGGTTAGGGTTAGGGTTAGGGTTAGGGTTAGGGTTAGGGTTAGGGTTAGGGTTAGGGTTAGGGTTAGGGTTAGGGTTAGGGTTAGGGTTAGGGTTAGGGTTAGGGTTAGGGTTAGGGTTAGGGTTAGGGTTAGGGTTAGGGTTAGGGTTAGGGTTAGGGTTAGGGTTAGGGTTAGGGTTAGGGTTAGGGTTAGGGTTAGGGTTAGGGTTAGGGTTAGGGTTAGGGTTAGGGTTAGGGTTAGGGTTAGGGTTAGGGTTAGGGTTAGGGTTAGGGTTAGGGTTAGGGTTAGGGTTAGGGTTAGGGTTAGGGTTAGGGTTAGGGTTAGGGTTAGGGTTAGGGTTAGGGTTAGGGTTAGGGTTAGGGTTAGGGTTAGGGTTAGGGTTAGGGTTAGGGTTAGGGTTAGGGTTAGGGTTAGGGTTAGGGTTAGGGTTAGGGTTAGGGTTAGGGTTAGGGTTAGGGTTAGGGTTAGGGTTAGGGTTAGGGTTAGGGTTAGGGTTAGGGTTAGGGTTAGGGTTAGGGTTAGGGTTAGGGTTAGGGTTAGGGTTAGGGTTAGGGTTAGGGTTAGGGTTAGGGTTAGGGTTAGGGTTAGGGTTAGGGTTAGGGTTAGGGTTAGGGTTAGGGTTAGGGTTAGGGTTAGGGTTAGGGTTAGGGTTAGGGTTAGGGTTAGGGTTAGGGTTAGGGTTAGGGTTAGGGTTAGGGTTAGGGTTAGGGTTAGGGTTAGGGTTAGGGTTAGGGTTAGGGTTAGGGTTAGGGTTAGGGTTAGGGTTAGGGTTAGGGTTAGGGTTAGGGTTAGGGTTAGGGTTAGGGTTAGGGTTAGGGTTAGGGTTAGGGTTAGGGTTAGGGTTAGGGTTAGGGTTAGGGTTAGGGTTAGGGTTAGGGTTAGGGTTAGGGTTAGGGTTAGGGTTAGGGTTAGGGTTAGGGTTAGGGTTAGGGTTAGGGTTAGGGTTAGGGTTAGGGTTAGGGTTAGGGTTAGGGTTAGGGTTAGGGTTAGGGTTAGGGTTAGGGTTAGGGTTAGGGTTAGGGTTAGGGTTAGGGTTAGGGTTAGGGTTAGGGTTAGGGTTAGGGTTAGGGTTAGGGTTAGGGTTAGGGTTAGGGTTAGGGTTAGGGTTAGGGTTAGGGTTAGGGTTAGGGTTAGGGTTAGGGTTAGGGTTAGGGTTAGGGTTAGGGTTAGGGTTAGGGTTAGGGTTAGGGTTAGGGTTAGGGTTAGGGTTAGGGTTAGGGTTAGGGTTAGGGTTAGGGTTAGGGTTAGGGTTAGGGTTAGGGTTAGGGTTAGGGTTAGGGTTAGGGTTAGGGTTAGGGTTAGGGTTAGGGTTAGGGTTAGGGTTAGGGTTAGGGTTAGGGTTAGGGTTAGGGTTAGGGTTAGGGTTAGGGTTAGGGTTAGGGTTAGGGTTAGGGTTAGGGTTAGGGTTAGGGTTAGGGTTAGGGTTAGGGTTAGGGTTAGGGTTAGGGTTAGGGTTAGGGTTAGGGTTAGGGTTAGGGTTAGGGTTAGGGTTAGGGTTAGGGTTAGGGTTAGGGTTAGGGTTAGGGTTAGGGTTAGGGTTAGGGTTAGGGTTAGGGTTAGGGTTAGGGTTAGGGTTAGGGTTAGGGTTAGGGTTAGGGTTAGGGTTAGGGTTAGGGTTAGGGTTAGGGTTAGGGTTAGGGTTAGGGTTAGGGTTAGGGTTAGGGTTAGGGTTAGGGTTAGGGTTAGGGTTAGGGTTAGGGTTAGGGTTAGGGTTAGGGTTAGGGTTAGGGTTAGGGTTAGGGTTAGGGTTAGGGTTAGGGTTAGGGTTAGGGTTAGGGTTAGGGTTAGGGTTAGGGTTAGGGTTAGGGTTAGGGTTAGGGTTAGGGTTAGGTTAGGGTTAGGGTTAGGGTTAGGGTTAGGGTTAGGGTTAGGGTTAGGGTTAGGGTTAGGGTTAGGGTTAGGGTTAGGGTTAGGGTTAGGGTTAGGGTTAGGGTTAGGGTTAGGGTTAGGGTTAGGGTTAGGGTTAGGGTTAGGGTTAGGGTTAGGGTTAGGGTTAGGGTTAGGGTTAGGGTTAGGGTTAGGGTTAGGGTTAGGGTTAGGGTTAGGGTTAGGGTTAGGGTTAGGGTTAGGGTTAGGGTTAGGGTTAGGGTTAGGGTTAGGGTTAGGGTTAGGGTTAGGGTTAGGGTTAGGGTTAGGGTTAGGGTTAGGGTTAGGGTTAGGGTTAGGGTTAGGGTTAGGGTTAGGGTTAGGGTTAGGGTTAGGGTTAGGGTTAGGGTTAGGGTTAGGGTTAGGGTTAGGGTTAGGGTTAGGGTTAGGGTTAGGGTTAGGGTTAGGGTTAGGGTTAGGGTTAGGGTTAGGGTTAGGGTTAGGGTTAGGGTTAGGGTTAGGGTTAGGGTTAGGGTTAGGGTTAGGGTTAGGGTTAGGGTTAGGGTTAGGGTTAGGGTTAGGGTTAGGGTTAGGGTTAGGGTTAGGGTTAGGGTTAGGGTTAGGGTTAGGGTTAGGGTTAGGGTTAGGGTTAGGGTTAGGGTTAGGGTTAGGGTTAGGGTTAGGGTTAGGGTTAGGGTTAGGGTTAGGGTTAGGGTTAGGGTTAGGGTTAGGGTTAGGGTTAGGGTTAGGGTTAGGGTTAGGGTTAGGGTTAGGGTTAGGGTTAGGGTTAGGGTTAGGGTTAGGGTTAGGGTTAGGGTTAGGGTTAGGGTTAGGGTTAGGGTTAGGGTTAGGGTTAGGGTTAGGGTTAGGGTTAGGGTTAGGGTTAGGGTTAGGGTTAGGGTTAGGGTTAGGGTTAGGGTTAGGGTTAGGGTTAGGGTTAGGGTTAGGGTTAGGGTTAGGGTTAGGGTTAGGGTTAGGGTTAGGGTTAGGGTTAGGGTTAGGGTTAGGGTTAGGGTTAGGGTTAGGGTTAGGGTTAGGGTTAGGGTTAGGGTTAGGGTTAGGGTTAGGGTTAGGGTTAGGGTTAGGGTTAGGGTTAGGGTTAGGGTTAGGGTTAGGGTTAGGGTTAGGGTTAGGGTTAGGGTTAGGGTTAGGGTTAGGGTTAGGGTTAGGGTTAGGGTTAGGGTTAGGGTTAGGGTTAGGGTTAGGGTTAGGGTTAGGGTTAGGGTTAGGGTTAGGGTTAGGGTTAGGGTTAGGGTTAGGGTTAGGGTTAGGGTTAGGGTTAGGGTTAGGGTTAGGGTTAGGGTTAGGGTTAGGGTTAGGGTTAGGGTTAGGGTTAGGGTTAGGGTTAGGGTTAGGGTTAGGGTTAGGGTTAGGGTTAGGGTTAGGGTTAGGGTTAGGGTTAGGGTTAGGGTTAGGGTTAGGGTTAGGGTTAGGGTTAGGGTTAGGGTTAGGGTTAGGGTTAGGGTTAGGGTTAGGGTTAGGGTTAGGGTTAGGGTTAGGGTTAGGGTTAGGGTTAGGGTTAGGGTTAGGGTTAGGGTTAGGGTTAGGGTTAGGGTTAGGGTTAGGGTTAGGGTTAGGGTTAGGGTTAGGGTTAGGGTTAGGGTTAGGGTTAGGGTTAGGGTTAGGGTTAGGGTTAGGGTTAGGGTTAGGGTTAGGGTTAGGGTTAGGGTTAGGGTTAGGGTTAGGGTTAGGGTTAGGGTTAGGGTTAGGGTTAGGGTTAGGGTTAGGGTTAGGGTTAGGGTTAGGGTTAGGGTTAGGGTTAGGGTTAGGGTTAGGGTTAGGGTTAGGGTTAGGGTTAGGGTTAGGGTTAGGGTTAGGGTTAGGGTTAGGGTTAGGGTTAGGGTTAGGGTTAGGGTTAGGGTTAGGGTTAGGGTTAGGGTTAGGGTTAGGGTTAGGGTTAGGGTTAGGGTTAGGGTTAGGGTTAGGGTTAGGGTTAGGGTTAGGGTTAGGGTTAGGGTTAGGGTTAGGGTTAGGGTTAGGGTTAGGGTTAGGGTTAGGGTTAGGGTTAGGGTTAGGGTTAGGGTTAGGGTTAGGGTTAGGGTTAGGGTTAGGGTTAGGGTTAGGGTTAGGGTTAGGGTTAGGGTTAGGGTTAGGGTTAGGGTTAGGGTTAGGGTTAGGGTTAGGGTTAGGGTTAGGGTTAGGGTTAGGGTTAGGGTTAGGGTTAGGGTTAGGGTTAGGGTTAGGGTTAGGGTTAGGGTTAGGGTTAGGGTTAGGGTTAGGGTTAGGGTTAGGGTTAGGGTTAGGGTTAGGGTTAGGGTTAGGGTTAGGGTTAGGGTTAGGGTTAGGGTTAGGGTTAGGGTTAGGGTTAGGGTTAGGGTTAGGGTTAGGGTTAGGGTTAGGGTTAGGGTTAGGGTTAGGGTTAGGGTTAGGGTTAGGGTTAGGGTTAGGGTTAGGGTTAGGGTTAGGGTTAGGGTTAGGGTTAGGGTTAGGGTTAGGGTTAGGGTTAGGGTTAGGGTTAGGGTTAGGGTTAGGGTTAGGGTTAGGGTTAGGGTTAGGGTTAGGGTTAGGGTTAGGGTTAGGGTTAGGGTTAGGGTTAGGGTTAGGGTTAGGGTTAGGGTTAGGGTTAGGGTTAGGGTTAGGGTTAGGGTTAGGGTTAGGGTTAGGGTTAGGGTTAGGGTTAGGTTAGGGTTAGGGTTAGGGTTAGGGTTAGGGTTAGGGTTAGGGTTAGGGTTAGGGTTAGGGTTAGGGTTAGGGTTAGGGTTAGGGTTAGGGTTAGGGTTAGGGTTAGGGTTAGGGTTAGGGTTAGGGTTAGGGTTAGGGTTAGGGTTAGGGTTAGGGTTAGGGTTCGGGTTAGGGTTAGGGTTAGGGTTAGGGTTAGGG